>NC_053168.1:105313026-105338026 GCF_016835505.1 Polypterus senegalus
TGGGCTGTTTCACCACATCGTCGACAAGCCCTTTCATCTCCTTGACTTTGTATGGTCTTTGCCAATGGGATAGCAGTTCAGAATGAGAGCTGGGAACCAACACCATGACACAATCCCCCAGCTGGAATTCTCAGAGTGTTGTGCCGCGGTCATAATAGTGCACTTGTGCTGCTTGTGCCTTCTCTGTGTGATCTTTTAGTTTTCCCAAATCTATTTTGTAACTGCGCAATATAGTTTAATATATTAATCGAGGGAAGGGCCTCTCCTTCCCAGCCTTTTAAATTATCCAATATACTCCAGGGTTGTCGTTCATATGATAATTCAAAGGGCGAGAACCCCGTCGAGGCTTGAGGGACTTCCCTATAGGCAAAGAGAACGAGGGGGAGGAGCTGATCCCAATTCCTCCTGTCCCCGCAGACCAACTTGCGAAGCATTTGTTTGAGAGTTTGTTTAAACCTCGACTAGACCATCGGTTTGAGGATGATACACCGCGGTCCTTAAGTGCTTTATTTTAAGTAACTTGGCAGTTTCCCTGAACGTCTCCGAGGTAAAGTGAATCCCTTGATCTGTAAGGACTTCCTTAGGGATACTGCCTCACACAGACTCCTACTAGTTCCCGAGGAATAACTTTGGAAGTAGCTTAGCGCAACTGAACAGCTTTTAGATATTGGGTCGCATAATCTTCAAGGACTAATATGTATTTATGTCCTCGTGCTGAAGGCTCCAGGGGTCCCACTATATTGACCCCCCAATTCTTTCAAATGGGACAACAGTTAAGGGAAGGGGAATGAGAGGAGCACGGTGCCTCCTAGGAATTTGCTGCAGTTGGCACTCTGGACGAGAGATACAAAAACGACGAACCTCCTTGTTAATTCCCAGCCAATAAAATCAGAGCTTGATACGCTCCAATGTCTTTTCGGGGCCCAAATGGCCACCTAGGAGGTGGGCATGTGCTAATTCACAGACCTGCCGCCGGTAGGTTCGTGGGTTTAGCAACAACTTCCGTTCCTCCCCTTCATGCTTGGCAACCCGGTATAATAAATCATTTTCTATAACAAAATGGGGTCCCTGTGGCATGGGTTGATGTGTGCGTTGGCCGTTGACGAACACTATTGCATTCTTTGCAAATATTAGGATGTTGTCATTCCATTGCTCCCTTTTAAATGAAACCGGTGTTTCTCTAAATTGGAAACTTATTTCAGAGAGTGGATCTGATCTGACCTCATGGGGGCGGGGAATCATCCTGATCTGTCAAGGCACGATCTAATGACATACCAGCCTGCGACAGACCAAGGACTTCCCCATCCTCCTCTTGGCCACCCACCTCTCTCTCTGCCAGCAGATTACATGGCGTGGAGACAACCTGAGACGTATTATTCCTGTTACTAGGCCTAATTTAGATCTGGGAGAGTTCAGTACTACACCGCTTTTAATATTAGACCAGTCCTGCCCCAGAATCACAGCAAAAGGTGGATTTGGGAGGACTTGCTACGAAGATCTTTTTCAACAATCCTCCCTAGCTGTTAAAACGTCGGGCGGTTTTATAGTGCCAGATATCTCCATGTACACAAGTTATACTGGTCTTTATTTTTTTTCCACTGTCATGGCAGTACATACCGGCGATCAACAATGGAGATGTTGCTGCCAGAATCGAAGAGGGCTTCAACTTAAAGCCCTTTGAGGATTACTACTCCCCTATGGGACACCGACAGTGGGTTAGAAAAGTGCACACAATCCATCCCTCTCTCTTCACTTACATTCCGCCTTATCCCTAAGTAAGTTGTGCGCCCGCGGATCTGGGGACATCGACACAGGCTCCGGTTTGTATAGAGAAGGCAGATTGTGTGGGTCGTCACAGCTCCCATGGTGTCCTCTAAAGAACAGTTGTGCTCTCTCAGATTGTGAGGCTGTCAGGGTTGTTTCAACAAGCTTGATTAGCTCGTCCATATTTATGAAATCTCCCCAGACCTGCTGGGTGAGATGATTGGGGAGAAAATTAAGACGGGCATCTTTCTGGGCAATTTGGAGAGTGGTGCATTCAAATGGCCTTAGCCAAGAGACCACTATTTCCCAGAGGTCATAAGCTTGTCCCCGGGTCAACCTCCCTGGGCTGAAGTTCTATGCCCTTATTTTCCTCTCCTGCTGGTCTGGGGATGCCCCACTTTTATCTGGGACCTCAGCCCCAGTGGGGTGGACAGCTCTCTCCTCTGAGAGAGTATGGTTAAGTCCCTGTTAAGTCCCACAGAAACCAGCCCACTCCTGTGTGTCTTCTCCACACTCTTCCTTTCTATTTCTACTAGCCCGGAAAATCCTATTTAGTGGAGCCTATATCGGGTCTTGACGAAGCCCCCCACTTGGAAACTCAGGACAGCATTTAAATGCAAGGATAGGAAGTGATGTCATTATGGCCGGAACTGGGATTTTTCAAGAATGGTCTGTAAGGAATTGAGAGAGAGAATTGGTGCACCCTGCCACCCCTGGTCAGGCCTGGAATTACTATTGTTCAGGCCCTTTAGTTGTCTCCTGATCGTATGTGCGTTACAATGTGTATATATGTGTATATGCGTATGCGTGTGTGTGTATATGAGAGAAAGAGAGAGGTTAACTAAACTGACCATACTTTTTGTCTTGTACAACAGGGTCCATGCATTCTTGGAACAATGGGGACTAATCAACTACCAGGTGGATACTGACAGTCGTCCTCTCCCAATGGGTCCCCCACCTACACCTCATTTTAATGTGCTAGCGGACACACCATCAGGTTTAGTACCACTTCACCATCGAGCACCACAGGTGTGTATGATTAGTGCTCAGTCAAGTTATTATATACTGTTTGGGCACTTTATTAAGTATTTTTGCATAATTGCAAGTGTTCCTACCCATTTGCTCTTAGAACAGACGTGAATTAATTTGGTCTTTGACCCAAAAAACCATTTAAAATGTCACTTAGGGATGATTACCATTGTCTGTTTCAATTCATAGCAATAGTTATTAGGGATGCAAATTTTGACTGTGCTTCAAAGTTGATATTGTACCCTTTTTTTATTGATTTCATAACTGTTAGTCATTAACAAGACACACATCTCAGTAGCGCAAACAGAAGCTAAATTTCTGTAATATTTTATTTGATACTTTTTTTAATTAACATGTAAGAAAGTGTTTCTGTTGAAAAAGTTCTGTGTATTTTTGTTGTGGAGTTCAAAAATACTAATCATGAACCTGGCAGGCATAAATCATGCTTATTCTAGAGTTGTACACTGTAGAGATGTCAGCTAATCCTACAGAATTACACAGGGCAGGGGACATGAGGCCAAAGTAATGGAGGTGGAAAAACTATTGCTGCTTCCAGAAATTGTTGATATAATTTACTACTGACAGATTATTGTTGCTGATGGTGGTCAAGTTTGCTTAATGCAAATGAATGATATTCATTAATGCTTTTGCTAATACAGAGCTCACTCTACATAAATGCATAGTTTGAGGCACAATGCAAGTTGCAATGCTTATATGAAACCCTAAGCAATAGCCAACTAGTACAAGAATATATATAGTGTCTGACTGACTGATACTGAGGTATCACACATACAAAGTTAGTGACCCAGGGGAACTCTGGTATTAAGGAATAGATTTCTATTTTACAACATTTTAGGTTGGTTCAGATGCACCCTCTAGGGACAATAACTGACATATGCAGTACCAGACATATCTGCCATCCCAGTAAAACTTTTGCGTTAAAGGAGTAGATGTATGTGACAAATCTGTGTCAGAATATGTACTTAAATAATTGGTAATTCATTTTACCTGAATACTTTTCACACTTGCCCTCATGATGGAGGTTTATGTAGAAATTAACTGAATTAAATTGAATATTATGCTGGAACACATTACATTTTGTAAAGAAAGATAAGGAAACCACAAATTTTATACACTCATAAGAAATATATGATGGGTAGATATAAATAACAAAAAGGTAATTTGGTGTGTAGTGACAAAGTAAATACCAGAGTAAAAAATGTTTACAAATAGAGCTTAATAGGTAAGATTTAACATCTTAATGTTTGGGACCTGTGCAAGTGGGAGCTAACTGTCAGACATTAAAGGGTGAAAACTACCTGTTCAGTGGTGAAGTGTAGAAGAAATGACTGCTTAGTTTGTGTGTTAAAACCAGGGTATTTTACAAGCAATCACAGAGAGAGAGAGAGAGAATTCATACTAGAAGATTGATCACTTTGTTTTGTTAAAAAGTATATGAAGTTTTTGGGGCAAAAAATGCTTTTTATTTAAGATTACGTCTTAACATATTTTACAGAGATTCAAATAGAGGTAGAAAAATAAATTGTACAATTGGAACTCTGTAGTGAATAGGAAATGACTAATCACAGATATAATCGAGGGTACATAGGATTCTTCATTTTAGTTGTATTTCCCCTTTTGATTATAGGTCCCTGCATCACAGCAAATGTTAAACTTTCCTGAGAAAGCAAAAGAGAAGCCTACAGACCTGCAGAACTTTGGATTACGCACAGATATATACTCCAAGAAAACTCTGAACAAGGTGAGAGATGACATGAATATAAAATATGCTTTCATCCAAGTATAAATATCTGTTAAGAGACTGTAGCATTATAATAATGCCATTCATGTTTTGTTTTTTCTGTTTGTTTATTTATATATATAAATGAAAAACTATTTGCCCCCTTCCTGATTTCTTGTTCTTTTGCATGTTTGTCACACAAAATGTTTCTGATCATCAAACACATTTACCCATTAGTCAAATATAACACAAGTAAACACAAAATGCAGTTTTTAAATGATGGTTTTTATTATTTAGGGAGAAAAAAAAATCCAAACCTACATGGCCCTGTGTGAAAAAGTAATTGCCCCCTTGTTAAAAAATAACCTAACTCTGGTGTATCACACCTGAGTTCAATTTCCGTAGCCACCCCCAGGCCTGATTACTGCCACACCTGTTTCAATCAAGAAATCACTTAAATAGGAGCTGCCTGACACAGAGAAGTAGACCAAAAGCACCTCAAAAGCTAGACATCATGCCAAGATCCAAAGAAATTCAGGAACAAATGAGAACAGAAGTAATTGAGATCTATCAGTCTGGTAAAGGTTATAAAGCCATTTCTAAAGCTTTGGGACTCCAGCGAACCACAGTGAGAGCCATTATCCACAAATGGCAAAAACATGGAACAGTGGTGAACCTTCCCAGGAGTGGCCGGGCGACCAAAATTGCCCCAAGAGCGCAGAGACGACTCATCCAAGAGGTCACAAAAGACCCCAGGACAACGCCTAAAGAACTGAAGGCCCCACTTGCCTCAATTAAGGTCAGTGTTCACGACTCCACCATAAGAAAGAGACTGGGCAAAAACGGCCTGCATGGCAGATTTCCAAGACGCAAACCACTGTTAAGCAAAAGAACATTAGGGCTCATCTCAATTTTGCTAAGAAACATCTCAATGATTGCCAAGACTTTTGGGAAAATACCTTGTGGACTGATGAGACAAAAGTTGAACTTTTGGAAGGCAAATGTCCCGTTACATCTGGCGTAAAAGGAACACAGCATTTCAGAAAAAGAACATCATACCAACAGTAAAATATGGTGGTGGTAGTGTGATGGTCTGGGGTTGTTTTGCTGCTTCAGGACCTGGAAGGCTTGCTGTGATAGATGGAACCATGAATTCTACTGTCTACCAAAAATCCTGAAGGAGAATGTCCGGCCATCTGTTCGTCAACTCAAGCTGAAGCGATCTTGGGTGCTGCAACAGGACAATGACCCAAAACACACCAGCAAATCCACCTCTGAATGGCTGAAGAAAAACAAAATGAAGACTTTGGAGTGGCCTAGTCAAAGTCCTGACCTGAATCCAATTGAGATGCTATGGCATGACCTTAAAAAGGTGGTTCATGCTAGAAAACCCTCAAATAAAGCTGAATTACAACAATTCTGCAAAGATGAGTGGGCCAAAATTACTCCAGAGCTGTAAAAGACTCATTTCAAGTTATCGCAAACGCTTGATTGCAGTTATTGCTGCTAAGGGTGGCCCAACCAGTTATTAGGTTCAGGGGCAATTACTTTTTCACACAGGACCATGTAGGTTTGGATTTTTTCTCCCTAAATAATAAAAAGCATCATTTAAAAACTGCATTTTGTTTTTACTTGTGTTATATTTGAATAATGGTTAAATGTGTTTGATCAGAAACATTTTGTGTGACAAGCATGCAAAAGAATAAGAAATGGGGCAAATAGTTTTTCACACCACTGTATATATAAAAATACACACACACTGTGGCTGCTGTTACATGTATGCTGTCAGCGATTTCATTTTAGTTTTAAATTTTGGCTAATTTTTAAGTGGTGTTTACTAAAGTGTTACTTATTTTGGCCATGATATGTACAAATACGATTCCGTTTTTCCTTTTTGTGTCTTTATTTGTGTATCATTGGTTCAGCTTGTTCATCCCTAGGGCATTAAAATTTATTTTTTACCTTATGATGGATGTCTTTTTTTTTTTTTTTTAATTCTCTTTATAATAACAGAGTAAAGGAGCCAGTGCTGGACGTGAGTGGACTGAACAGGAAACTTTACTTTTACTGGAGGTAGGTATTTATTAAGTTAAGGTTGTGTTTTACTTAATATTGCCTTAAACACTGCCACTTTAACATGACTGTAAGTAAAAATTGTACCTGTGTTTGCAGCTTTGCTGATTCTTAAATTGTTGTCCACTGAATAGCGTTTTTGTAACTGTTGTAACACACAAGCTGGTAATCTGTAGTCTTATTACATAGTTTCAGTCACTCTTCAGGATCCTTTGGAACGATCATGATTGAAATATCTTTATCCTATCTTTTGACTTGATCTTGTGATCGTCTGAGAGGTTTTATATTCATTAGGAGTTTTCGGATTCTCTTTCTTTGGGATATTATTTGACTTCTGTTGGACTTAATGAGAATTTTAACCTTTTTTCTTGTTGTGCTAAGAATGTAGTTAAACCCAAAACAAAATGATTTTTAACAGCATTGCTTTAAATATCTGGAACAATTCATAGGCTTCGTGGACTTCATTTATACAATGTCACCTGACAGATCTAAGTGCGTCTTCTATATGTTTATAGAATCATTGTAATTTGTACAGTATAAAGTGAAATTCTCAATTGCATTTGCAAACTAACATTTAACACGTCTCTACCATTCAGTACAATTATTATCATGTATAATTATTTTATCTTGAAACATCCTTTGTCTGAAAAATCTCCAAACATTTTTGACATTTTTGTCATATGGTTTTGTCTGTCTGAAAACTTAGTCACCTGTTGTGCACAGCCTAGTAGTTAGTGGTATTTTTGTCACATGACGACAACTTTGTGTTTCTAGCAACAAAATTAATCTAATATTGGATGAAAGAAATGCTTTATCCAGTGACCAAAGTATGCATTTAAATTGGATACATTTTTGAACATAGTATCCAGAGTGGTCTTCTATGCTGTCAGGTTCATAATCAGTACAGGTTTTTGATATTTTCACTCAAGACAAGTTTCTTGCATGAGGAGTGGTATATATTTGACATACCTAGGCTTTTACGTGGGGTGTTTTTTTGAGTGCTTAACTTTTTAATTTTACCTTTGGTCAGCAGAAAAAGACATTATTTTTGTGTGGGCTTTCTGTGCAGTTTGCAATTAAATGTTATATTATGCCAGCTTTAATATTTTTTGGGACAACTGCTGACTGTTGCTGTTACTTAATTGTATTCTGAAATTTGCTGCTACCAGGCTCTTGAGATGTACAAGGATGACTGGAACAAGGTATCTGAGCATGTTGGCAGCCGCACACAGGATGAGTGCATTCTGCACTTCCTGAGGCTTCCTATTGAAGACCCCTATCTAGAAAATTCAGATGCTTCCCTGGGACCCCTAGCCTACCAGCCTGTACCTTTCAGTCAGTCAGGAAACCCTGTGATGAGCACCGTAGCCTTCCTTGCTTCTGTAGTGGACCCACGTGTGGCAGCCGCCGCTGCAAAAGCTGCACTTGGTAAGTGTCTGGTTTTCATTCCCCTTTTGTTTGTCAGCACTTGCAAACTTAAAAATAATAGAGCAGTGTCAGAAAAATGATGTATGTGAAGCATGCAGGTAATTTTATCTGTACTACTGATAATGTTTTATGATTATTCTCTTTACTTTCAGAGGAGTTTTCTCGGGTGCGTGAAGAAGTTCCTGCAGAGCTGGTAGAGGCTCATGTGAAGAAGGTGCAGGAAGCTGCAAAGACCACAGGCAAGGTGGACCCAGCATTTGGACTAGAGAGCAGTGGGATTGCGGGTACTGCCCCTGAAGAGCCAGAAAAAAATGGTATGCTACACACAATTACCACATAACACAAATAATGTAAATCAAGGAGATGTTCACAAAACGTAGGCTTTATCATATTTAAACAGAGTACACTTTGCCTTCCGTACTAGTAATATGGCAGTTATATTAACCTTCAGTATATTAAACAAATACTTGGTATGGTGGTTTATTTGGAGGTATTGTTTCCCTTTAGCTATCTGAAAGTTTACTAGTTAAACAAGTATCAGTTGTAATGTCTCTGTACCTACACTTTGAGTGTAGTCTAAATGGAAACTTCAGTATTGCATTGAATATTACAGAACTAATATGCTTCTCTCTATTGATCAGAATTCAGTGCATTTAGACCCCTTCAATGTCTACAAACTTTATTGTATTGTAGATTTAATTTTAAATTAGCCTTCACATACTCTGATCAGCTAGACCTGAAGAGAGTACTACATTGTATTCTGCTGGAGTAAGTTACATGACAGTGCAAGTCAATTATATGCCTTACATTAATGTCATTCTTTGCTGTAGCATAGTGAAAAGTCAAATTAACCCAAAAACATGACATAAACATACAGTGGCTTCAGAAAGTATTTAGACCTCTACATCTTCTGGACACTTTATTCTGTTGCACATTTAGTTTTACATTGTCAAAGTCCTTCAGTCTGTACTTAATAACAAAGTGCAAACATGTTTTTAGAAAGGTTTTCAAATTTATTAATAATGAAAAGCATTGTGTGAACAAGTCTTAGATGTCAGTCTAGGTTTTTTCCAGGAAACACTTTGTAGTTGTCCATTATCTTTATCTGACATGCTGTCCTTTTTGGATGTGTGGGAAACCGACATTGATGCGGGAACAATATACAGATTTTACAAATGTAATGCAGGATTTGAACCCCAGACTGTGCTGCTCTGAGGCAATAGTACTAACTGCTGTGCCACTCTGCTGCCTTAATCATTATAGTTCATTTATTGATTTCATTTTTATTTTGCTTTTGAAACACAACCAGATTCAGTGTTAGAAACATAGCTTAGTTATAAGAGGACTAATGGCTGTCCTGTGGTGTTGACCAACATTAATTGTCACTCTTTCTGGTTTCTTGTCTAGTGAGCTTATGAAGCTCTCATATGCATAACAGAAGTTCACTCTTCTCCACTTTTGTTTAATAATTCAGATTCTCCTCCATTCAAACACTAATTGCCATGCTGCATATGATTAGTTACTTCAGCACATGTAAATCTGAGCTTATTCATTTTTGGGATACAGTTGTTTACCTTTAACAGGGTCACTTCATTTGATTCCTGATGGGCACCTCAAGTATTCTAGATAACTTACTATACATTAGCAGTTATACTTTGTTCAGTGTGTGTTGCATGCACATATTGAATTAAATTAACAGATTAAGTTATGGTGTTGCTAGTGATTGAGCTTATAGATTTATCACTAAAACGTTACTTTTAACTGGGTAAAAAATAAATGCAGTGTAGTATTGTATTTTACAATGAACAGTGATTTTACAATGATTCTGTAAAACGTAGTGCATTTTAAGGCTGTAAAGTTGTTGTTTTTTTTAATCCATTATGGTAATTGTGCAAGAAGACTGATTAGCATAACTGAAGGAATTTTGAGAAAAACTTTGATTTGAGCCTGGTGAGTTCATTTTAAACTGAGTGTTTGGGCTTATTTTGGTTTTCACACAGAAACTTAACCTGATTGAATTCAGAATGCAAGTATTGTCATGAAAGTTCTCCAGTACATTGTAACCAAGACTGTCGCATTCATGTTCAAGGTTTTGTATACTAAAGTATGTGTTAGTTTCTTTTCTTATTTAGGCTACTCCATTTAGGCTTTGCCACAGTGGAGCAATCTGTTCCCATATTTTCCTGTCCTCTGCATCTTGCTCTGTCACAGCCATCACCTGAATGTCCTCTGTCACCACATCTATAAACCCCCTTTTAGGCATTCCTCTTTTTTTTATTGCCATCGGCTCTATCCCTAGCATCCTTCTTCCAGTACACCCAGCATCTCTCACCAACTATGGAAAAAACACAGTATGCCACATCTTAAGTTTTCGGCAAATCAAGAAAATGTCACCCCTATAATTAACGATCTTTAGATTTCATTTTTCCTGAGCTCCATGTACACATTAGTGTTTTTTTCACAAATCAACAACACCTGCCATTTAAATCACGCAGTCGCAGCATTTAAATCATGTGTTCGAAATCGAACGTTTTCATTAGTAGGCGGTCTTTTTTCAATGGTCAGTGGAGTTGCTACGTTTTTGTCTTGCAGTATGTAAAATACTGTGTACATATGAAGACATATTTGGTCTTTATCCTACTGACATTTATTCCTCTCCCCTCTAGAGCATATCTTCACTTCTCTGAGGTCTCCTCAACCTGCTCCCTACTCTTGTTACAGATTACAGTGTCATCTGCAAACATCATAGCCCATGGAGACTCCTGTCTAATCTCATCTGTCAAACCTGTCTATCACCATTGCAAATGAAGGGTTCAGAGCCGATCCCTCATGTAATCTCACCAATTTTTCCCTCTGTAGTTACTTCAGTTCTGCACATCACCCTTATTCTTAAAGATTTTTACCAGTACTCTTCTTCTCCACTCCTCAGGCATCCTCTCAATTTCCAAAACTGCATTAAACAGTCTGGTTAAAAACTGCACTGCTGTCTCTCCTAAACACCTCCATGCTTCAACAGGTATGTCATCTGTACCTCAGCCTTCCCATCTGTCCTTACTTCTTCCTTGCTAATCCATTATACTTTCTGGTTCACTTTCTTTTCATTTATCAACCTCTCATAGTACTCTTTCCATCTACTACACACAGTACATTTCCTTGATTATCCTTATTACGCTAACCTGCTGCTCATCTTTCTCAACTCAGCCCCTCTGTTAAAGCCCCTCAGTACAGCTCCTTTTCTCCCTCCTTAGTTGTCCAACCTCTCGTGCAACTCCTCATGCTCCATATCTTTAGCCTTCGCCACCCCTTTCTTCACCTTACTCCTGTCTTCTTTTTCATCTCTCTGACTATCCTACGTCTTCGCCAACCTCTTCCTCTTTATACTCTCCTGTACTTTCCCTTTCCACCACCAGGTTTCTTTCTCCTCCTTTCTCTGTCCAGATGTTGCACCAAGCACCTGTCTAGCTGTCTCTTTTGCCATAGTTGCCCAGCTCTCTGGTAACTCTTCACTGTCACTTAGTTTCCTGTCTTACCTCCTGCCTGAACTCCACCTTAAAGTTTTACCGCTTCAGTTTCCACCTTTTGATCCCTGGCTCTGCCCTTATTTCTCCTTCTCTTCTTGATCGCCAACGTCATCCTATAGACCACCATCTTGTGCTGCCTAACTACACTTAGTGTCCAATCTCCTAGAGTCAAACCCTCTTGTATAGGATATAATCCACCTGTTCCTCTTCCTCCACATAGTATGTTTTACATTTTGATCCTGCAAAATTCAAATGTCTCCAATAAGTTACTTTGTTTTTTTATTTTATTTTTTTCTTTTCACCAACACCCCTCATTTTGAATAGCTTTTGTTGTTCTGTAATATCAATAAAACTGACAGCTTTCGGTCCAGTGAGAGAGAGCAGGTTGTGTTCCAAAATTCCTTGCCACTAGTGTTGTTGTTTAACATGATTCTTTCTCCTTTATCTTACTGGAGGACTTTAAGGACTGTTAATGTATTATGTAATCAAATAGAAACTGCATGTGAAATCGTGCATGAGAATTTTGTGTCGAAATAACACCAAATGACATTGCTCCACACATTCTTTGGAAATGTTCCTGTCAGTCAACCAAAGTTTGCTTCAACAAGAAGAAAGCTTTCTAATGAAAAAGAGAAAATGTTAAATCTACTTTTTTCCCTCCTTAATTAACATGTGCCATTTATTTGTAATACCAAATACATACTAGTGAAGCCACCTTTAGAATTGAGTACAGTATATAAAAACATGCTGCTAAACTTTCAAAGCACCTAAAGTTTGGGACATCATTAAATAAGATGTTGGCCATTAAAATGTATGATAAAAAGTTGAACTTCTGACATAATTCTGTCCAGCTTTTCAGAGTATTTCCATAACCATTAAATATAAACAGACTTGATAATTACAATGAACAAGGGAATGATGCGCACAAGCAATTCATTCATACAATACATACAGGAAAATGTGAATTTCCAAACAGCAAATAAAAGCTACAGTATAGGTATTAAAAGGTTTTTATTTTAGGACTTTTTACTGTGCTAAAAATCACCTTTTTTTCTCCCACTAGAGGGCTGTATTGTTTATCATATTTTTCAGTCCTTACATTTTGGAATATTTTTGGAAAATGAGCTTTGTGTCCCTGTTTCTGCTGCTGGATTGCACTTGTCATTTTTGAGCAGGATAGACCTATATCCTCTTATACTCGTGTTTGGTGGGTGTCTGTTCAGTTGTCACTGAACAGCATCAATTGTACATCAAAATGTCACAGCAGTTTATTTTTATTAATGCTGTTTTGTTCTCCTGTGACACTAGACAGTATAATTAAAAAAAAATCCAATGCACCACAAGTAAAATTTGTAGTCTTTTGGGAAGGGATTATTGATCAAACACAATCAAGTTGTTCTTCTGGCAAGTCCCAGTCATAGGTGACATTCCACAGAATTGAAGTAAAAATTCAAAAAAAGAATTAATTCATGCTTCTAAAAACAGGTTAAGATGTACTTAAATCTCCCACTCCTAACAGTGCATAGTTAACAAACATCACTCTAAACATGTCACTGATGTTTGAAGTCCCTGCTGAAATTTTTAACTTGACTAGAAGAATAAATCCTTTATTTTTCAGAATTGTAGCAATATTAGTACACAGTTTTTACATAATTGGGTCTCTGGAACCTTCAACAGAACTGACGCAATATCCATTTCTGGCACCTCAAAGTGTTGTTTTTTTAAATGGTGGTGTTATGATTGCATGAGAAAAGTGAGCACACAATATAACATACAGATACAGATGTCAGTGCATATGTATCGGTACCTTTCAGATGAAACCTTGTACATTTTATGAAAGTACGGAAGATGAACTGTAATAATGCTTGGCAAATTTGTGACAACTGTGACTGCACTACTTGCTAGGATAAAATTCATACAGCATTTTTAATTTTTTGACAAAGGCAAAGAAGTTTAGAATAAAGGAGCAGATGGTGTTGCTTTGTCAGTGGAATCACCAGAAAAAGTAAATGATATAGCACTAGAGTGAGCTTTTTACTTGCTGGTGTATATACTGTGTATTCTGTTATTTCAGAAATGTTTAACTTGCTTATGGTAAAACTGAGCCATTTTCATATTTCTAAGAATTTTAGAACAATTAAAAAAAAATAATCACAAATTTGTTGTTTAAATTTTAAATTAACCCATCAATAACTGTTACTCTATACGTGGCTTTATATATAGGATGTATGAAGGAGCATTTGCATTCCTGCTGAGAGAGAGCATCTTAGATATGAAAAAAAAGAATAGGTAGATTGAGGTAGATTTCACTTGCGTTAATAAATTCAGAGCATGTAACACAAATGGGATAGTGATTTTCTATTTTTGCTATGTTCTGTCATTATTTGAGTGGGATTCCTGTGTTTTAACTTTATTCCCCAAACCTGAAACATCAGGTGGAGTTTTTGATGGCTGCTTTGACAATGATCTGTCTTGAGTGCCTCCCAATTTAAATGACTCATTTCCTTCATTTTTTCTTCCCCCTCTCAGAAATCTCAGATCCTGAAAAAATGGAAACTGAATCAGACGGACCAGAATCTGAAAAGGTGAATGAGAAACACCTGAGGTTTCCTTTTCTTTCCATTCTACCGTTTCTATCTTGTAGCTTGTAAATGTTGCCTTTGAACATCTCAAACTATTTGGAGTATCTAAGTGTGCTACATTTTTCCTTTAGAGTTTACCCTGTAAAATATAAAAGGTGATTTGATTCTATTAAAATATGGCATTCAAACTGGTTTTGACAGTCAAAAAGATGAATTTTTGTTTGCAAACTTATTGGAAAGTTTCTTGGTCACTCCTGGTGGCCTTAACTTATTATATGGGACTTGGTCTAGAGCATTTTTACTCGGATCTAAACTCCATACCTTATTTTGATGTTTAGGCAGAAAGCAAGGAAGATGCAGAAAAGCCAAGTGATCCGTCAGAGAAGCCACAAGAACGTCTTAAGAACGAGCAGCCAGAGTCTGAGAAAGAGGATGCAGATGCACCAGATGAGAGTACAACAGGTACAGTCAGGTCAAACATCTGACAGGCACTGTTTATGTAGTGCAAACTATTTAATTCATAGAATACTAGTGCAGACAGAAATGTCCTCTTGTTGAGATTGAGTTATAAGACAACGAAAGACCGTTTTTACACTTCTCTGTATAGACTAACAGGTCAGAATTCTAACTAGAATAAAAATTCAGTCAAACATCCATCCATCCATTATCCAACCCGCTATATCCTAACTACAGGGTCACGGGGTGGGGGAGGGGGGGGGTCTGCTGAGGCTGGCAAATGAAAATGTGTACTTCAAAATTTGTTTTCATTAGAGAATTTTGTTTTTTGATTTTTTTAGATTGTCTTGCCACTTCTCAAATACACAAGAACTGCATTTCAGAACAGAATTTTGGAAGAGCAGTATTTAGTATGTTGTGTAAGATGGGAGTTCAGAAAAATTTAGGAATGTTGCCATTTTGTCTTTGTTTTCCACCTGAGAGACACCTAGGCATGGTGTCACAAAACAATTGCTGAAGCTTAGGCTGAAATGAAGCCACTGTTTGCATATATTGTCTACTGAGCTCTGGTTCACAGTAAGCAATATGTTAAGTGAATGAAGAACTCGGGGACTTGGTTATGTTTTGCGTACCTGCAAGTACAAGAAGTGTAGAACTGGTAGTCAGTAAGCGTATAAAAGTTTCATCTCCTTTGTTACAAGTAACCATTGTAGTTTAAACTCTTCATTTAGGTCATGTTTTATGTTACCAGATGTTCATTTTTGTGGATATATGTATACTTGGTAGCTCTGTTTTTGAAACTTTATTACAGTGGTCTTTTAAATCAGTTGTTCCATTTAGATAGATTTGTTGTTTTTTTCTCAGGTACAGAGAAAGATAAAGAGGAAGAAAAAGAGAATTTGGATACAAGCAGGGACAGTGATTGGGAGTCTGGTAAGAAGAAACTGGAGCCTGAATTAGAGGAGGGAAATATTGCCACAGCTGCTGCTGCTGCTCTTGCTTCAGCAGCCACTAAAGCCAAGGTATATGCCTGAACAAACCAGGTTAGTGTTGCAGGGAAAATATGCCTTTATTCCCAAAGCTTACACAGCTTGTTTTTGTTCTCCTGCTTTAGCATTTGGCTGCAGTGGAGGAACGGAAGATAAAGTCTCTTGTAGCTTTGCTTGTGGAGACTCAGATGAAGAAACTTGAGATCAAGTTGAGACACTTTGAAGAACTGGAAACGATCATGGATAGGGAAAAAGAAGCGGTGAGTCTATCTCTTTAATGATAGTTCTTTACTGATCAATACTACTGAGTAAGTGTGGAACAAAACTTGTTCACGCTATGACTAGAGGCTTAGGTTACTTAATGCTCTGTGTCATTAAATATAATTTCAGTGCTGCAGATACTACTTTGAGCTTTTAGATGCTCTTCATCTTCACCAACATAAATGTTATAAAGATATCCTGAATAACTGTTATTAAAGAGTTAAGATGTACACTGAAATCTCATAATAGGTTAGCATGTAACCATGTGTTACTTTTAGCAACTCAAATGCGCTTTGGCAACATTGAATTAGGCTCTTCATTTAAATTACAAATTAAAAATTACACTTGGTTATTGACCATTGTTACTGTGAAATTACAATGGGTGTTCAATAATTTGAGTGTGAAAGAAAGTAGCAAGCATGTTGAAACAAGTCTGGACAGGTTGTGACACGTCTCAAAGTTACTCATGCACACTTGTGGTTCAGTGCGAGTCTAACATTCCAAGAGACAGGATGTTAGTAGAGTCCTTATGCGAATCAAGTAAGAAATTGCTAGATATGGAGCAATGTTCAATGATAAAATGTCACAACAGAAGGGAAAAAGCCAAAGGAGATCCATGAACACATGACTGCAGTTTATGGTGAGTCTGCCCCATTTTCTTACAAAGTAAAATTTTTGAGCAAGCAGTTTAAGTGAGGTAAAGGGGCCATTGAAAATGACCCTCAAACTGGACAGCCTGTGCAAGCAGATTCCACAGAAATGTTCAAGAAAGTCAAGGATTTAATTTTGTCAGACAGACGAACTAAGGTTTCCTGAAGAAATGGGCATTTTGACCGGTCCAGTTTGTAAAATAAATAATGAAAAGTTGGGCATGTCAAGGGTCAGTGCAAGATGGTTTCCAAGAATGCTGATGCCATGTCAAAAGACCATGAGGCTCGAGTGCTGTCAGGAGAACTTGGAGATGTTGTGTGAAGACCAAGTAAATTTTTTTTCATCGTTTGGTGACTGGAGATGAGACTTGGGTCTATTACAGAGTTCCTGAGTCAAATATGGAGTCAATGCAGTGGAAGCACAAGTCATCTCCCATCCCAAAATCTGCAGGCAAAGTCATGGCAACTGTCTTCTGGGATATTGAAGGATTTTTCCTTCTGGAGCTCATGCCACACAAGACACCCATAACCAGGGAGAAGTGTGCCAACTCAGTGATCATTGCTGGAGTCGGTCAAGGTGAAAAGACAATGAAAACTCACCTATTTCATGGGAAATTGTATTCTTAGTAAAGTTTATATATATATATATATATATATATATATATATATATATATATATATACATATATATATATATATATATATATATATATATATATATATATATATATATATATATATATATATATATATATATATATATATATATATATATATATATATACAGTGGAGGAAATAATTATTTGACCCCTCACTGATTTTGTAAGTTTGTCCAATGACAAAGAAATGAAAAGTCTCAGAACAGTATCATTTCAATGGTAGGTTTATTTCAACAGTGGCAGATTGCACATCAAAAGGAAAATCGAAAAATAACTTTAAATAAAAGATAGAAATTGATTTGCATTTCATTGAGGGAAATAAGTTTTGAACCCCTACCAACCATTAAGAGTTCTGGCTCCCACAGAGTGGTTAGACACTTCTACTCAATTAGTCACCCTCATTAAGGACACCTGTCTTAACTAGTCACCTGTATAAAAGACACCTGTCCACAGAATCAATCAATCAAGCAGACTCCACACTCTACAACATGGGAAAGACCAAAGAGCTGTCCAAGGATGTCAGAGACAAAATTGTAGACCTGCACAAGGCTGGAATGGGCTACAAAACCATTAGCAAGAAGCTGGGAGAGAAGGTGACAACTGTTGGTGCGATTGTTCAAAATGGAAGGAGCACAAAATGACCATCAATCGACCTCGCTCTGGGGCTCCACGCAAGATCTCACCTCGTGGGTGTCAATGGTTCTGAGAAAGGTGAAAAAGAATCCTAGAACTACACGGGAGGAGTTAGTTAATGACCTCAAATTAGCAGGGACCACAGTCACCAAGAAAACCATTGGAAACACATTACACGCAATGGATTAAAATCCTGCAGGGCTCGCAAGGTCCCCTGCTCAAGAAGGCACATGTGCAGGCCCGTCTGAAGTTTGCCAATGAACACCTGAATGATTCAGAGAGTGACTGGGAGAAGGTGCTGTGGTCTGATGAGACCAAAATAGAGCTCTTTGGCATTAACTCAACTCGCTGTGTTTGGAGGAAGAAAAATGCTGCCTATGACCCCAAAACACCGTCCCCACTGTCAAGCATGGGGGTGGAAACATTTTGCTTTGGGGGTGTTTTTCTGCTAAGGGCACAGGACAACTTAATCGCATTAACGGGAAAATGGACGGAGCCATGTATCGTGAAATCCTGAGCGACAATCTCCTTCCCTCTGCCAGGAAACTGAAAATGGGTCGTGGATGGGTGTTCCAGCACGACAATGACCCAAAACATACAGCAAAGGCAACAAAGGAGTGGCTCAAGAAGAAGCACATTAAGGTCATGGAGTGGCCTAGTCAGTCTCCGGACCTTAATCCAATAGAAAACCTATGGAGGGAGCTCAAGCTCAGAGTAGCACAGAGACAGCCTCGAAACCTTAGGGATTTAGAGATGATCTGCAAAGAGGAGTGGACCAACATTCCTCCTAAAATGTGCGCAAACTTGGTCATCAATTACAAGAAACGTTTGACCTCTGTGCTTGCAAACAAGGGTTTTTCCACTAAGTATTAAGTCTTTTTTTGTTAGAGGGTTCAAAAACTTATTTCCCTCAATGAAATGCAAATCAATTTCTATCTTTTATTTAAAGTTATTTTTTCGATTTTCCTTTTGATGTGCAATCTGCCACTGTTGAAATAAACCTACCATTGAAAACAAAATCAGTGAGGGGTCAAATAATTATTTCCTCCACTGTGTGTGTGTATAATATATATATATATATATATATTGTGTATAATATATATATATATATGCTGTACTGTTACTGTTCGTGTGATTTAAAATGATGTCACAAACTTGTCCTTTTAAATTTAGCAGTCTGTGATGTGGCTGGATCAGTATCAAAATTTTGACTTTGGTATTGATTCCAGCTTTCAGGCTTCAGAACCAGTAATGAAGTAAATAACGGATAACCCTGTTGTGCTACATTAATGTCTCCCTGCCTTTCTACAAGTTAATGTTTGAATTCTAAAGCACATCAATGAGAGGCATGTTTTAGAGGGATTGTCCCACAGAGTCTACAGCGAGCCTCCATGCCTTATTTCCTGCCAGTCCTGACAAAATTCCATCCCGTTGTCAGTCCACTTCCACCCTCTTTCTCCTCCTCAGGTTCCATTCCACTCCTGACTGCATTCCCGCTTTCCCTTTCAGGCGGTAGTTGAGTCCGGCTTATAGTGTGGTTGGGATATAAGGTGGTGTTATCAGGCACATGCGAGTGAATATTTTTATGATTTTTTCAACAATACAGTCGGAGTTGATTGATTTAATATTGTTTAAAAAAATACATTAATGAATTAGCAGTCTGAGTGATATTTATAGAATCCCCAAAAATTGTCTTGAGATTTTGTCTCGGGACTTCTAGGTTAGAATGCATGTAGCAGTCTTCATTTCTACTTCAGATGTCAGTACGCTAAAAACAAAATTAATGTAAACTAAAACATTTAAAATAATCAAATTGTTGATTAACAAAATTAATAAAGAGCCATGGAAAAATGAAGTTGTCAAGTTTTGATTATATCCCTGCCACTTTCAAAATCTAACCACCCTTCTCAATGGATACTGTTTTGGCATGCTTACCACTAAGGCAAGCATTTAAGTAAGTGTAATTCGCGCATACACATGCACGACGACCTCTTGTCTGCAGTATTTCAATACAATGTTACAAAGAGCAGAAGAATGAAAATCTGAGCACTACTTTTACTTTTGGTACCGAAAATACCAAACTGCTGGTACCATACCATTTTAAAAAAATGTTTTTTTTGGTACGAGCATATGACGCAGCCTTAGTCTGAAATAGCTATAAATTAAGCAGGTTCAAGTGTAAATGGTAACAGGAAAATAATTATAGTATGTGGGTGAAATAGTTTATTTTCCATGTGGGAGCAAATGAAACTTATAGAAATCTGATAGGAGCAGTATTTGTACAAATCTGTCATGTTACCTTTAACTATAAGAATTAAGCTATTTTGAGTCCTGGTGCTGGAATAATGCATACATTCAGGTTCGATTCTGACAGAATTTTCTAAAGTTGCTTTGCATTTCAAGAATTACTAGGTGTATATTGTATGTTGCATTTTGCATCTGAAATAGATAAAAATAAAGGCAAGCATCTATCTATCTATCTATCTATATATCTATATCTATATCTATATCTATATATATATATATATATATATATATATATATAGTGGTGTGAATATAACTATTTGCCCCTTCCTGATTTCTTATTCTTTTGCATGTTTGTCACACAAAATGTTTCTGATCATCAAACACATTTAACCATTAGTCAAATATAACACAAGTAAACACAAAATGCAGTTTTTAAATGATGGTTTTTATTATATATGTATGTATATATATGTATGTATGTGTATATATATATGTATGTGTATATATATATGTATGTGTATATATGTATGTGTGTATGTGTATATATGTATGTGTATATATATATATATATATATATATGTATATATATATATATATATATATATATATATATATGTATGTGTATATATATATATATGTATATGTGTATACTAGCAAAATACCAGCTTACGGGAGAAGTGTGTTAAATAAAGCAATGAAAAGAAAACATTTTGAAAATAACGTAACCTGATTGTCAATGTAATTGTTTTGTCACTGTTGTGAGTGATGAGTGTTGTTGTCATATATATATATATATATATATGTTTACACACACACATACAACACATATATATATATATATATATACATATCTATACATATACACACATATACATACATACACACACATATATAAACATATATATACATATACATACATATCTACATATATACACACACAGCTATTTACATTATCAGTGCAATACGCTGTTTGTTAAAGCGGTTGACTCCGCTCTTACGTGCAATAACAAATCAAATCATTCAGTTGTCTTTGCTCATATGTCATTTTAGAGCTGGACGCCTGGCATCTTTTTGGCCACAGGTTCGTTTCTGTTTGCTGTGAGGTTCTGTGTTGTGGAGATTCTCAGGATGGATTGCAGGTGCTCATCAGTGAGGCTGACTCCTGTGTGCTGTTTTGTTAGTCTTTATCACTGAGAAGAGCTTCTCACACAGATATGTGCTACCAAACATGCACAAGGTTCGAGCCGCATGTAGACGGACTTTTTTTGTTCATCAAAGTCACCAAAGCGCCATGCAAACTCAGTGCGCAGTGCGCTCAGTTTATCAGCAAAGTGCGTATTTGGGAACACCGTAGTGACGACTTGGTTTAACAGTACTTGGCAACAGGGAAAGTGGGGCAAGGTGAACTGGTGCATTTGTGTCTCCCATAAAAGCAGCTTCACTTGAAATCACTTTGTGATTGTGCACGGGTTAAAGCGTCCGCTGAAGTGTCAGATTCTTATTTAATTATGCTGTTTTCTGTATCTTCTGAATTGCATTCAGGTTACCCTGATGCAAGGCAGCTGAAGCGCTTGCATTATGGGATCTGTAGTTTATTGTGTTACCAGCGCTTCATATACCCAGGCTTTAATAACAATAATACAGTATATAAAATGATCTGCGGGCGGATATAATTACGCCGGGCGGATGTGGCCCATGACCCTTGAGTTTGACACATATGGACTAAATAGAACTTGAAAAGATATGTTTTTCAAATGTGATCGCGCAATTCAGATAGAGTTGGCCAGCACTACAGCCTGCATGCCTCAATGAGTCATCCTCCTCGCTCTTACTTTTTACCGTTCATCTAATGAATACACTGAGTATGGCTTTACCAAAACAATCATTGATGGCGAATAAAGTATCCATTATTGAGTATGTAGAAGCGGGATATATATATATACCCGCGTATCGCATATATATATATATATATATATATATATATATATATATATATATATATATATATATATATATATATATATATATATATATATATATATATATATATATACCAGATAGTGTGTTAAAAAGGTAGAAAAGAAAAGGGAACATTTTAAAAATAGCGTAACATGACTGTCAATATACAGTATTTGTTTTGTGAGTGTTACTGAGTGTTGCTGTCATCAAGGATTTGATTATCATTATTTCTTTCAATCAGGTTAGTATTTGTAGGATGTGTTGTGTTCAAGTTACATTCCGTGTTTGTCAATCGTTGTAAAGATGACAGGTTTCATTCATCGATTCGTTTCTTACTGCATCAATAAACAGCTCGTCTTCTTCTTTATCTGAGACCTGACACACTGCATGCGCGGGTTTTACACTGTCTTCCTTTAGCGGGACATTGACTTTTTCCACCGTGTGCTTTGTTTCCGCAGTAGCTGGATTTATGAATATGCTTATCAGGCGCTTCATATTTTTGCTGCCTTTTCAATTGTGTAATTCGGTTTTGTTCAGCTCTTTGGAACTGTTGCCTTTTATCTGTGCACTCGTCAGTTCCGTGAGCCGCTCGGTGTACATGCATCGAAGGTTCCCAGCTGTGCTGGTGCCATCTCGTGCTATGTCCATGGCTGTATTTAATGTTACCTTAGTCCTGGCACTTAAAACTTTCTGAGTTTGTGTCAAACACCACCCTGACCATCTCATCTTCCTCTCCATAAGCACAGTCCTTCACCCGTGAATATTTACCCGTGGCAGTTTGCTATTGGATTGCGCTGACGGATGGCCTTATATGGGCAGGCACTAAATTACAAGCGCCAGCGCAGCCTGTCTATGAACTTAATTTAAAGTGTAGGTTTACATCGTGCTTTGTTTCAGTAGCAGAACTCATGAATATGGTTGTATATGTCACTTTCGCTTCTTATTGTTTAGCTGCCTTCTCAATTATATAATGCATGTTTTCTTAAAGCGCTTTTTAAGCTCTTCCTGGTTTTCTATGTACTGCGTGATTACGTGGGCGTGATGATGTCACACGAAACTCCGCCCCACGGCGTTGAAGCTCATCTCCATTACAGTAAATGGAAAAACTGCTTCCAGTTATGACCATTCAGCGTAGAATTTCGATATAAAACCTGCCCAACTTTTGTAAGGAAGCTGTAAGGAATGAACCTGCCAAATTTCAGCCTTCCACCCACGGGAAGTTGGAGAATTAGTGATGAGTCAGTGAGTGAGGGCATGTTTCTCACACAAATTGTTTCTGATCATCAAACACATTTAACCATTAGTCAAATATAACACAAGTAAACACAAATGCAGTTTTAAATGATGGTTTTATTATATATGTATGTATATATATATATATGTATATATATCTGTATATATATGTATGTATATATATATATGTATATATGTATGTATGTATATGTATATATATATATATATATATATATATGTATATATATGTATGTATATGTATATATATGTATATGTATGTATATGTATGTATATGTATATATGTATATGTGTATATGTTAAGTAAATACAAGGTCAAAGAAAGGAGAAGTAGTGTGTTAAAGAAGCAATGAAAAAGAAAAGGAAACATTTTGAAAATAACGTAACCTGATTGTCAATGTAATTGTTTTGTCACTGTTGTGAGTGATGAGTGTTGTTGTCATATATATATATATATATATATATATATATATATATATATATATATATATATATATATATATATATTTACACACACATAAACATATATATATATATATATATATACATATCTATACATATACACATATATACATACATACATACAGTCATGTGAAAACATTAGGACACCCTTTGAAAGCATGTGGTTTTTGTAACATTTTTAATAAATGGTTATTTCATCTCCGTTTCAACAATACAGAGAGATTAAAGTAATCCAACTAAACAAAGAAAACTGAAGAAAAGTCTTTTCAAGATCTTCTGTAAATGTCATTCTACAAAAATGCCTATTCTAACTGAGGAAAAGATAGGACACCCTCACATGTATTCCCTCTTAAATTGGCTCAGATCTCACACAGGTATATCACACCAGGTGCACATAATTAGTAGATCGTTACTCTGCATGTTGAATGAGGCTTGCCCTATTTAAACCTCAGACATTTAGTTTGGTGTGCTCCTGACTGTTGAAGTGAGAGTGAGCACCATGGTGAGAACAAAAGAGCTGTCAGAGGACTTCAGAAAAGATTGTAGCAGCCTATGAGTCTGGGAAGGGATTTAAAAAGATCTCAAAAGATTTTGAAATCAGCCATTCCACTGTCCGGAAGATAGTCTACAAGTGGAGGGCTTTCAAAACAACTGCCAACATGCCCAGGACTGGTCGCCCCAGCAAGTTCACCCCAAGAGCAGACCGCAAGATGCTAAAAGAGGTCTCCAAAAACCCTAAAGTGTCATCTCGAGAACTACAGCAGGCTCTGGCTACTGTTGATGTAGAAGTACATGCCTCTACAATCAGAAAGAGACTGTACAAGTTTAACTTGCATGGGAGGTGTGCAAGGAGGAAACCTTTGCTTTCCAAGAGAAACATCGAGGCCAGACTGACATTTGCCAGAGATAAAGTTGACAAAGACCAGGACTTCTGGAATAATGTTCTTTGGACAGATGAGTCCAAAATTGAATTATTTGGACACAACAGCAGAGGACATGTTTGGCGAAACCAAACACAGCATTCCAAGAAAAGAACCTCATACCAACTGTGAAGCATGGAGGTGGAAGTGTCATGGTTTGGGGCTGCTTTGCTGCAGCAGGACCTGGTCAGCTCACCATCATAGAATCCACGATGAATTCTACTGTGTATCAGAAGGTGCTTGAAGAACATGTGAGACCATCAGTTAGAAAATTAAAGCTGAAGCGGAACTGGACCATGCAACATGACAATGACCCAAAACATACTAGTAAATCAACCAAAGATTGGCTGAAAAGAAGAAATGGAGAGTCCTGGA